>NC_133335.1:9097128-9119628 GCF_042186555.1 Aquarana catesbeiana
GTTTCCTTTAAATACTCCGGTTTTCTCGCACACTCTAGATAAGCTGTTAGGATAATTGGCTCCGGTCTAAATTGGCCCTAGTGTAAATGTGAGTTGGGGACCTTAGATTGCAAGCTCCTTAAGGGCAGGGACTGATGTGAATGTACAATTTACACTCACCAGCCACTTTATTAGGTCCTCCTTGCTAGTAGCGGGTTGGACCCCCCCCTTTTTGGCCTTCATTCTTGGTGGCAGAGATACAACAAGGTGTTGGAAACGTTCCTTAGAGATTTTGCTCCATAGTGACCTGATAACATCACACAGTTGCTGCAGATTTGTCGGCTGCACATCCATGATGGGAGTCTTCACCTTCCACCACATTCCAAAGGTGCTCTATTGGATGAGATGTGGTGAGTGTGGAGACCATTGGAGTACAGGGACCTCATTGTCCAGTGGTGAGATGATTGGAGCTTTGTGACATGGTGCATTATCCTGCTGGAAGGAGCCATCAGAAGATGGGGACACTGTAGTCATAAAGGGATGGACATGGTCAGCAACAATACTCAGGTAGGCCGTGGTTATTAAACAATGCTCAATTGGTACTAAGGGGCCCAAAGTGTGCCAAGAAAATAACCCCCCCCCCCCACCATTACACCCCCACCACCAGCCTGAACCAGTGATACCCAATCCCCCACCCCATTACACCCCCACCACCAGCCTGAACCGGTGATATCCCATCCCCCACACCATTACACACCCCACCACCAGCCTGAACCGGTGATATCCCATCCCCCACACCATTACACCCCCACCACCAGCCTGAACCGGTGATACCCCATCCCCCACACCATTACACCCCCACCACCAGCCTGAACCGGTGATGCCCCATCCCCCACACCATTACACCCCCACCACCAGCCTGAACCGGTGATACCCCATCCCCCACACCATTACACCCCCACCACCAGCCTGAACCGGTGATACCCCATCCCCCACACGTCTGCCACCAACAACCATGCCACGTCCAAAGTCACTTCAATCCCCCTTTTTTCCCCCCATTCTGATGCTCGGTTTCAACTTCAGCAAGTCTTCACCACGTCTAGATGTATAAATGCATGGAGTTGCTGCCATGTGATTGGCCGATTAGCAATTTGTGTTACTAAGCAATTGAACAGGTGTACCTAATGGTGTCCGGTGAGTGTATAATCTATAGCGCCATTCATTTACGTGGAGCTTTACAAGTACCAGTAATGATGGGCAGCTCAATGACCAACTGAAGGAGCTTAAAGGGTAGGCTGACCACGCCACTGCTGCTGTATGCGACTAAGAGTACGGCAAATTAGACGCTTTTGGCGGGCAGCGGCGTAGCTTTTCCAACGCTTAATAGGAAGTGCCGAAACTGCCAGGATCTCCGTGTAAGAAGAAAATTTTAGCAATACTCAAAATAACATTTGGGGGTTAAAACCATTGAAGACTTCAGGTCCCGGTATTTTCAGGTCCCGGTATTTTCAGGTCCCGGTATTTTCAGGTCCCGGTATTTTCAGGTCCCGGTATTTTCAGGTCCCGGTATTTTCAGGTCCCGGTATTTTCAGGTCCCGGTATTTTCAGGTCCCGGTATTTCACTCAAGGCATCTTCTCATATTTTGATTGTCGTGCCTTCACCTTTAACGTTATTGGGTGTTAAATATGGAGCACAAATATAAATCCATCGCCTAAATTTATAAATCTACCTACTTTTGGCACTCAGTACTTTTGTGCCCACAGAACCCGTCATCCATCTTCACCGCGTGGCTCCGAGCTTGAAACGTTTTTTTTTTTTTTTTTTTTTCTGCCCGGCGACGTATTTTTGGCTTGCCGCCTCACCCCCCTAAAGAAGCGTGCTGTGTTTTTGAATATGGAGGAAGTAAAAAAAAGAATTATTTCCTAATTTGTGTGTTGTGCCAGAGGTCGAATGGTTAAAAGGAAAAAGTAAAGAGATAATGAAAAGCGTTTATTGTTTAGCCGCCTGTGTCGCACTCACCTGGTGGGCGTTGCCTTCAGGTGCCCAGGCGCTCGGAGATGCTGTTTATGTTTCAAGCTGCAGCTGTTCCACCGGTCTAGACATTATGCAAATAGGTCTCCTCCGCTTGTCTGGAAGGGACTGGCTCTTGCCTGCGCCTGGCTGCCACAGTCACACTTCAGAAGAATTACATACATCTGCCTATTGCAAGCCGCCTCAAACTGCCCTTTGAACTGAGGGGGGGGGGCAAAGCAGAAGGGCAATTCGGTCATCAAATCAGGCTTTCGATAAAAATAAAAAAACCCTTGTACTGATCTTAAAGCATTTAAAATTCTTAGGGTATCAATATTTTTAATTTTGCTAATTTTTTTTTTTTTTGCATAAATAATTTTTTTGCAAGTCCCATACTTGCAAAAAAGATAAATATCAATCATTTTGGCACATTGTGCAGACAGAGGACGATCTATTTGATGAACGGAGGTCTTTGGGATTGCAATTTTAATTATTTAAACTACTTTAATTTTTAACTATCCCGTGCAGTCTTAAGTGTCATATTTATCTTTGGCACAAAGTAAATTGTTCATATTTTAAAGTTGGATTTGGATTTTTCTTTAGTAGGCAGGATGCCAGTATTTATTTTTTATTTTATTACGTTTTTAGGTTCAAAAGACACGTCCATCTAATTCAACCAATAAAAAAAATATATATATCAGCTATGTTACTAAAACCATCTTTGATTACTATATTGTAGCCCTTTGATATATTACTTTTTTTTTTTCACTTTTGTACCAGAATTATTGAAATAACCCATATAGGACTTCTATTTTATCAATTTACATTTGGATATGATGTATACATTTCTCTTTATACTGTATATTGTCATTTTTTGCACCACAATTTATATATATATATATATATATATATAGTGTGTGTGTATATTCTGATATAAGAAATCACAAAAAAGGTCAATATCCACAACGGGGTACACTTACATGAGTGTAAACAGTTATGGGCGTGCGGGATACGACTTTTATGTTTCTAAAAATAATTGCAAAGAGAACGGGCGAAGGAAATTTCCTTCGAGTAGCCTCTAGTGCGGATAGAGGTAGAGGACAATAATCATGAAAGGGAAAAGTGTAGCATGTGGGGGAAAAGATGAGTAGGGACTGAAAGGCATAAAAGTAGACACGTTCTCTTGGATTCAGATGCAAAAAAAAGCTCCATTTATTGACCAAGTCTATTGTCCAGTTTCTAACGAAGAGATGTTATTCTAAAACGAGGAATGAAGCGTTCTGTTTCTGGATTTGTGATGGAGAGAACATGCAAATTAAATTTCTTTCCCGAAAAAAAGGACGGGAATAAATCTGCTCCTAAAGAGATTAATTCAATTAACGGAGACCTAATGGGCTTTCAGTAGTTAAGCATGATATAAAATGTAGATACTGCGGATATGATGTTGCTACAATTGATTTTATTATACATTTTAGATTTTAGTATATATTGATTTTTTTGTTGGTAGGATAAAGTCTACTGTTGACACAAAGGTCACTGTTTTTTCATAATTCCATTAGGTCTCTAGCTTGCCTCGGTGGTTGGGTTGGGTAGGAGCGGTCCTGCTTGACCCCTCTGCCCAATGTACAAAGTTGGCCTGACGTAAGGCCCATGGGTGGTTTGGCCTATTTGAGAACTATAAATGTTTCTCAAAACCAGTTTATTTTTTACAGTTGACTGTCACAGTTCCTAATACCCGCTGGTGGATCTCCATGGATTAAGGTCTTGATTCCTTACCCTTAAAACATGTCGTCATTGTTGACTTCTTGGTCGCTGTTTATTGTCGGGGCCGTTTTTATGCGCTCTTTTGTATTGGTAATCTATAATGCTTTACTGTAATTCTGAATATTGAATAAAAAGATAGAAACAGAAAAGGTAGATGCCGCACCTATGCAACATTTATGCAAATTTTTGTAAGCCTCAACGATCCTACTGTCATGTAGTGAATTAGTCCTTGTTTGTACAGAGATCATTATGTACTTTATTTTATTTTTTTTTTTTTGCAAATTCTTTTAAAATATCCAGCACTCATCGAAATCAAGTGGATATAGAGAGAGCCATGTGCCAGAAACCGCTAGGAGGCAACAAATACATCAATCAAAGTGCAGAGTTAACCGGTCAATGGTAACTAATAACAGTCAGTATATGGGTGACTAGAATCACAAGAATACAGTTGAACCCTCACAAGGAAAGCTTTACCCTGGTCTGAATGCCTCAGATACATAAAGTTTTCTCTTAAGTCCTGTAGGTGGGGTAATTATAGGAAGGGAACAGGGCGAAGGGGAGGGGGGGGGGGGGGGTGTGAAAGAGTGGTGGTGGGGTTTTCACATTGCAATTTAAATACCCGCGTTTTTTTAACGTATGTGCAAAGCCCCCAGGTCCTCTTTAATGTGCAGGGCCGAATTCCATTGAGCAATGACATCACAGGCCGGTGCTCTAGGTGTAATCGGAGGGTAAGAGGTCCCTCCTAGCTGCAAGACAGTTGTAGTCACGTTACTACATAGAAAAATGAGGGGGGGGGGGGGGGGGGTGGGGGGGGGGGGGAGTAAAACATTTCCTCATACCCTAAAAAGGGTCATGGGGGGGGAAATGTGGTTGTTTATATGCCCAAAATTAAACTAAAAAAAAAACCCTACATAAAATTTATTACATTAAAAACATATTTTCCCATAAAAGTATATGTCCACAGCTGCAGATATCAACATTAAGTGTATACAGTAGAATCGGCATGCAAACATCTATGGATTGACACGTTTCACCCAAAAAAAGGGGCTTCTTCAGGATCCACTTGATCACTCTATCAAACAATGCAGCTGCTGAAGAACACAATGCATGTTGTTGAAAACAATATATAGTTGCTTCATACTATCACACCATATGATGCTAAACATATATAAAAGAAGAAAATCTATGTAAACGAATTCTCTCCAAACATCCGTCACGAGAGATCGTGAATATTGGGAAGAGAGAAAAAGGGGGCCGGTCCTCTGTAATGTGCAGGGCTGATAACAGAGCCGAATTCCATAGAGCAGTGACGTCACGCGCGGGCGTCCTGTGCTGTAGGTGTTGCCGGGGGGGTGGAGGGCGGTGTAAGGTTCCTCCCTCCAACTGTAAGATGGTTGTCGTCACATGACCACATTGAAAAATTGGTGGAATAAAGATACTTAAATTTGCATTTGTGTTTATTAAAAAAAAAAGTGCAAAAGAGAGGCAGCATTTTAAAGGTGGGTTAGGTAGCCTAAACTTCTACTGAAATTCTTATAATTTCATAAACCACAGGAGTTGAAAGTGAAAGGAGCAGCAGCTTAAGTGAGTCCAGCTTCGAGGCTCTGCACGTTTTTTAGGTGGTATACAGTAGGCAAGAAAGGGCATATAGATGACCTAACCAGTCAACCAGTCGGGCGATGCCCAGCCATGCTCCTCAGACAGGGAGGTGATCCAGGAAGCTGCAGTAATGGTGTCGCCCTGCGGTTACTATTGCGTTTGGGGCGTGCGCATCACGTGCTGTCGGACAGAATTACTAATCTTTTGGCAGACGACAGAGGGGAAAAAAAAAAAATGAGCTGCCCTAGATCTCTTTGCATGGCAAATCCAATTCATTTCCTGTAGCTTTTTTTTTTTTTTCTCGAAAGGAGGACCAAACTTTAAAAGGCCTGTAGAAGCGAAATTGATGGGATCACCGTCTGTTGCGAGCGCGGACTGACCAGAATCCCAATGATTTCCCCTCTTTCGTCTCTCTCCTCTCAGACAGCCAGAGCTAACAAGATTAGATTCTGATTCCAGTCTCTCTGATGCCCACGCTTCACTGAGTAGCGATATACAAATGTTTACATTGTCCTGCCGCAGGGCGATGGGCTGGCGTGAGATGGCATATTTCACCAAAGCGTCTATCTGTCCCACAGTCTCTCCCTCTCTTGCTTTATCGTTAAATGATGCCTTGTTATAATTTAGAGAACTTCAGGCAGTCGGGTAATCTTAACTGTGCGCTGGTTGTCCAAAAGTCGGTCTACTGACTACGTTTGTCCGTTTTTTTATTTCCCAGGCATTCGATCAAAGAATTGTGGTTCCTCTATGATAAAACATCAGTATGCCAGTTGTTGACTTTAATATATAATGCAGTATAGTGTAAATTAAAATTATTTAACCGATATAGCCCCGGAAGATTTTACTCCCTTCCTGACCAGAGCATTTTTTGCGATTCGGCATTTCGTTACTTTAATTGATGACTGCGCGGTTGTGCAACGTTGCACCCAAACAAAACTGACGTCCCTTTTTTTTTTTTTTTCTACAAATAGAGCTTTCTTTTGGTGTTATTTGATCACTTTGTGGTTTTTATTTTTTGCGCTATAAACAAAAAAGCGACAATTTTGAAGAAAAGTAATATTTTTTTGCTTTAATAAAATATCCCCCCCCCCCCCAAAAAAAATTCTGTCTCTGTCTCTGTCTCTGTCTCTGTCTCTGTCTCTGTCTCTGTCTCTGTCTCTGTCTCTGTCTCTGTCTCTGTCTCTGTCTCTGTCTCTGTCTCTGTCTCTGTCTCTGTCTCTGTCTCTGTCTCTGTCTCTGTCTCTGTCTCTGTCTCTCTCTTTGCGCAAAAGTTATAGCGTCTACAAAATAGGGGATAGTTTATATGGCATTTTTATTCATCTATTTTACCCCCCGGGTCTGCGACATTATGGCAGACACATCGGACACTTTTGACACCATTTTGGGACCATTGTCATTTATACAGCGGTCAGTGCTAAAAAGTAGACTTTTTTTTTACTGTGTAAATGGCAGTGAAGGGGTTAATCACTAGGGGGAGATGAAGGGTTAAGTGTGTCCTATGGAGTGATTTCAACTTGCATGACAGCGATCACTGTTTACAATGACAGGGAGCAGTGGATCTCTGTCGTGACACAAGGCAGAACAGGGAAATGCCTCGTTTACATGGGCACTTCCCCGTAGTGCGGCCCCCGTGACACGATCGCCGGGTGACCAGCCCAAAAAAATCTGCGCTCACGGTTAAATTAACAATGCCGGATGACTAAACCTTTTTGATAAGTCTCTCATAAGCATCCAAAAACACACACAGGTCGTATACCTGCCGGCAACGGCCGGTTCAATAACTTCTTTGGTCGACTTTCAACCTGTGTATGCCAGCTGATATGACAGAAGCCGGCTGTGCAGGCCAGTCACGTTCCTCCACCCCAAACTCTCTCATCCATGTCATTATGGACCTTGCTTTGTGTACTGGTGCGCAGTCATGTTGGAACAGGAAGGGCCGTCCCAAACTGTTCCCACACAGTTGGGAGCATGAAATTGTCCAAAATGTCTTGGTATGCTGACGCCTTAAGAGTTCCCTTCACTGGACTAAAGGGGCCAAGCCCAACCTCCGCTCAAATTCATTCCAAAGGTGTCCTGTCGGGTTGAGGTCAGGACCTCACACCATAATTCCTCCCCTTTCCACCAAATAGTTTGGACCAGTGCACAAAGCAAGGTCCGTAAAGACATGGATGAGCGACATGCTGGTAGGGTAATTGGATTGTCTAAATTGTCCCTAGTATGTATGAATGTGAGATGGGGACCTTAGATTGTAAGCTCCTTGAGGGTAGGGACTGATGTGAATGTACAATGTATATGTAAAGCGCTGCGTAAATTGACGGCGCTAAATAAGAACCTGAAATATTTAAATGAGCGAGTTTGCGTTTGAGTCCTGACCGCAACACGATGGAACACCTTTGGGATGAATTGGAGAGGAGACTGCGAGCCAGGCCTTCTCATTCAACATCAGTGCCTGACCTCACAAATGCTCTTCTGGAAGAATGGTCAAACATTCCCATAGACACTCCTAAACCTTGTGGACGGCCTTCCCAGAAGAGTTGAAGCTGTTATAGCTGCAAAGGGTGGGCCAACCTAATCAGGGGACTGGTGGACCTCAATTACGAGGAAAGACTGCACTGATGGGGCACGAATTGGTACTAATGGGGCTGCCCTGATTTGGCACTATTCTGCCCAGTTCTGGTCACCTGTCCTCAGAAGGGATGTGCTGGAACTGGAGAGAGTCCAAAGAAGGGCAACAAAACCGAAATAAGGGGACTGGAGGACCTCAATTATGAGGCAAGACTGCAAACACTAGATCTATTCTCGCTGGAGAAAAGACACTTTGTGAGGGGACATGATAGCGATTTTTACGAATGCCTCCCATGGCGATCCCAGCATAAGAAAAAAAAAAAACTGCTTAGTCACAAGGAGCGTAAAGCCGCGTACACATGATCAGATTTTCTGACGGGAAATGTTCGATCCGAGCTTGTTGTTGTCGGAAAGTCCGACCGTGTGTAGGCTCCATCGAACATTTGCTGTCGGAATTTCCGCACAGATGTTTGAGAGCAGGTCCTCAAATTTTCCGACGACCAAACTTCTTGTTGTCGGAAAGTCCGACCGTGTGTACACAAGTCCGTCGCACAAAAGTTCATGCAT
This sequence comes from Aquarana catesbeiana, assembly GCF_042186555.1. Taxonomy (NCBI): domain Eukaryota; kingdom Metazoa; phylum Chordata; class Amphibia; order Anura; family Ranidae; genus Aquarana; species Aquarana catesbeiana. The sequence goes on from NC_133335.1 coordinate 9,105,614, forward strand.
GCTCTGAATCGAGCAGAAGGAGCCGCACTGGCTATCCTTTTTGCTCGGCTTGTCATACCTTTTGTATGTCACCGCGTTCTCACGTTCGGAATTTTTGGCCAACAGTTTGGTGACCGTGTGTATGCAAGACAAGTTGGCGCCAACATACTTTGGGGAAAAAAATCCACGGTTTTGTTGTTGGAAAATCCGATCGTGTGAACGGGGCATAAGAGCACGGGGGGGGGTGTGGCGAGCCACACATTGAGACTGGAAGAGAAGCTGTTTAACCCTAAACTGCGAAGGGTATTTTTTCACATGGCAATAGGGATGTGGAAGTCTCTTCCACAACTGGTGGTTATCTGCGGGGAGTATTGCTAGCTTTAATTGACTTTTATGCCGCGTACACGCGATCGGACATTCCGACGACAAAATCCATGGATTTATTTCCGACGGATGTTGGCTCAAACTTGTCTTGCATGTACACGGTCACACCATTGTCGGAAATTCCGAACGTCAAGAATGCGGTGAGGCACAACACGTACGACGAGCCGAGAAAAATGAAGTTCAGTAGCCAGTGCGGCTCTTGTTTCCGAGCATACGTGGAATTTTGTGCGTCTGAATTTACTTTCGGGTTGCAGGAAAAGTTTGCCCAGTTCATGCAGAGGTCTCAAACTGGCGGCCCTCCAGCTGATGCAAAACTACAAGTCCCATCGTGCCTCTGCCTGTGGGAGTCAGGCTTGTAACTGTCAGCCTTGCAATGCCTCAGGGGACTTGTAGTTTTGCAACAGCTGGAGGGCCACCAGTTTGAGACCCCCTGGTTTATGGCATATTCTCAGACTGAGGAATCTGATCAGTTGGTCTGCGGGGGTAAGGGGGAGCTCTGACGTGATGGGAGAACTTCGGGGGGGCTTGTAATAGGAGGTTATTTCTTGGATCGCGTTAATATATTTACATTTTATTTTATAGATTTGAGGCCACAGAAAATTTTTTTTTTTTTATAATGTGGCCCTCATACTGCAAAGGCTTGAGACCCCAGGTTTAGTCCAAAGCAGTTTGCTGCGGCTAAGCATGTAGCAGAGACGCCGTCGCACACTGAGGAGGCTGGTTGTTAACGCAGTTATTTGCCAAGGCTGAGGGGGCGAGCTGTACTGAACTTGTAGTGTCTGCTCCCAGGCTGTCTCGGCTATAGGGGAGGAGGGGGAGCGCACTCCCAAGGGCTGGATCCTACATTAAAGGACTCTTTATATCGCTGCCAGCTCCGAGTCTGTGAATCACTGGTCGGCCTGACAAGGGCAGGGCAATTACATGTGAAATGTACTCTGAGAGAGTAGCAAACCACAGCCACTGCCAACATATAAGAGGCTTTAATCACCGCCGCACTGTGCGACTGCAGCTCCTGCCGGCCCCCGCTAAAGGTCCCTGGTTTTAAGGAAATTGAAGGTTTTTTTTTTTTTTTTTTTTTTTTATATTATAAACCCAGAGCTGTAGAAATCCTCTAAATGCAGCCAGTCAATCGGGCAGCTTAGACGATGACAATATTGTATCCGCAGAAAGGCCTCGGCCTTACGTGGACCCTGGTGTTCGTCCTTAAGTATAGGCTTAGTGGCACTTTGCCGTGTGTGGCCTGTCTTGCTGCATAGCTGTAATGAAAAAGACATTGAATGCAGGCCTGCCCCAAGCCGGGCCCTGGAAAACTTTCTCCATTTTAAGTGTCGACTGCTCCTGCCAAAAGGATTGCTGCTTTGCATAACATGCAGCTCTATAATGGGCATTGTCTAAAAGTGTTCAGTTATCTTCAGATACTGGGATCAGGGACTTTTTCCAACATACCTCTAGAGCAGCCATTCTCAGCCAGGGTTCTGTGTAACCCTGAGGTTCCCCCAGAGGTAGCTAAGGGTTCCTTAAGCTGTGGCTGATGAACCACCTATTTGATGCCTACAGAGTTGAAGGTTCAGCAGCATGACACCAAATATTTTATCTACCTTTTTAAGGGTGGCATTCTGAGCAGCACTTTAAGGGGGACATTCTTCCTATTGCCCACCAATATAAGGAGCATTGTTCCTATTGAGTCCTGATGAATAGGTTTTAGTAGGGGTTCCTTGAAGAATTTTTGGGGTTTCTCTAGGGTTAAAAGGTTGAGAGCCTGCTCCTAGAGATGGATAGATCCCCTTTTTTTTTTTTTTTTTTTTTTTTTTTTTTTTAATAGCTTTTGACCTTTAGTTCTCCATAAATGTATTGAATCTATATCTGCACAATTGCTTCTTAGCTTGTGTGATCAGATTGTAACATGTCAGCAGAACAGTGGATTTCTTCTAGGGAATTAAAAAAAAAAATTGGGGGGGGGGGGTGTAGATTTTGGTGGGTTCATACAAACGAATGGCAGGTGGTATGGCAGCCTTTCTCAACCTTCAACACAGAGCAGGGGTCTCCAACCTTTTTTAACAAAGGGCCAGTTTACTGTTCAGACTTTAGGGGGGGGGGGGGGCAGACTCTGGCCAGTGAGAGTAAACAATGCCTCCTCTTTGGTATTGGGGGAAGGCATACTGCCCCATCTTTGGTGTTAGTAGGAGGAATAGTGCCCTGTTGGTGTCCTTGTCAGAAATTGTACCTCATTGTTCAGTGGCAGGAGAAATGCCTCAAGGGCCAGATAAAGGCAGGCAAAGAGCCATAGTTTGGGGACCACTGGCAGAGGAACCCTTGAAATGGCTTTCTGGTCTTGGGGAACCCCTGGTAATATAGCTACAACTCATGATACATTAGTGTGATGGTCATTAGGAAGAATACTCCTTACATTGGTGATCAGTGGGAAGAATGTTCCTTACATTGGTGATCAGTGGGAAGAATGCTCCTTACATTGGTGATCAGTGAGAAGAATGTTCCTTACATTGGTGATCAGTGGGAAGAATGTTCCTTACATTGGTGATCAGTGGGAAGAATGTTCCTTACATTGGTGATCAGTGAGAAGAATGTTCCTTACATTGGTGATCAGTGAGAAGAACGTTCCTTACATTGGTGATCAGTGGGAAGAATGTTCCTTACATTGGTGATCAGTGGGAAGAATGTTCCTTACATTGGTGATCAGTGGGAAGAATGTTCCTTACATTGGTGATTGGTGGGAAGGATATCCCTTACGTTGGTGATCAGTGAGAAGAATGTCCCTTACGTTGGTGATCAGTGAGAAGAATATCCCTTACGTTGATCAGTGGGAAGAATTGTCCCTTTACAAATAACTAAAGAGAAGTGGTGTCAGCGGGAACGTATCTGAGGCAGAAATTGCTTTTTGCTCAAGGAACCCCTAGGAACCATAGTTGAGAAGCCCTGGTCTAAGGACTCTCCCTGATGGCGGTTGCATAAGACGCCTCCTCTGTAGGTGCTTACATTGAGTTATAGCACACTAGAGCAGCCTTTCTTAAATTTTTTTTATAATGGAGGTACCCTTAAAAATAACTTTCTGATCTTGCATCTCTTTACTGCAACTAAATGAACTATTGTGTGAGGGTTTGGAAACCCCCTATACTTTGGCTTTTGAAGCGGTCAGAAACCGAATGAATGATATGGTAAATTTAGAAGCTGACGGCTATACTTTCAGACACCCATGAAAAATGTCTTCGAGTCTGGCAACCTTGGATTGCACAAACCCAACCTTCCAGATTAACGATATGCTTCGCTCGATTTGGTGCTCTTCTGATGCACACCCTGTGGACTCTTGTCCTTTCCTCTTTTACTTCTAGCGCTCTTTCTTTCCTCACTCCTGCCATTTTCTGTTTTTATTCGACTCATTTATTCTATAATGCTTATAAGGACACCAGGAATTGTCCCTGGTTGGGATGGTTACAGTAATGGCACCTTTCCTCCTTTTTTTTTTTTTTTTTTTTTTTTTTTTTTTTTTTCTGCATTCTTGCCTACATGTGTATCTACAGATCAGTTATGTCTAGCAGCATTCAGCTGTATGTTTGGATGCCTTCGCTCCTACTCATTATATACTGTAGTTAGAATTTTCCAAGTTGACTCGACTAGTGACTTTAGAATCTTTTATTGCTATGAGGCGGTGAGCCTTGAACATGCATATCTTCCTTAATTGTTCTTGATCAACATATAATGTTACCATCTAACTGGCTTTAATGAATTGAGTATTAATAAAATCCTTTGTAAAAGGACTTTCTGATCTCAGAACCCCTGGCAATAGTCACTATATCTACAGCTCAGTTGTATTCTGGTGGTCACTGGGAAGAAAGCTTCCTGCATTAGTGGTCATTGGGAAGCATTCCCCTCTTTACAGAGAACTAAAACCGATCAATGGTGTCAGTGGTTGCATATCAGAGACAGAAATTTCTCAAGGAACCCCTTGTTGACCTCTGGAGGAACCCTAGTGTTGAATGGAACCCAGGTTGAGAAACCCTGCTTTATGGACTTGCGAAGTTTAAAATTAAATTTTGATTGAAAGCCACGTTATGTTCTCTTTCAAATGTGTGACTCTTGACTGGAGAATCTTTAGGGAAAAGGGATTCCAGTTTGGCAGCTTGTATAGCTCAAGGTTTTTTGTTTTTTTTTTCTATTTATATTACATATGTATGAGTTAAATTGTAAGAGCTTTTAAATGTCGTGTCTTTACAGTTTGGCAACAAATGCTGTTTTTTCTTTTATTGGTTAATGATTAGATGGGTTATCACCAACTCTCCCAGACGCCTGTGTTTATAGTGTTGGAGTTGGCAGGCTTTCAGTGTCTGGATATTGTAACAAAGCACCTTTTCTAAGGTCAGTGTAACCCTCTAGCTTCAGGCTGGCGCTCAAGTTGACCATGGACCAAAGATGGTGGTTGCATATGTAGGATATCTATTTGAATTGATGTGTACCATTTACAAGCATGCTTATATTGTCTATACATCGGTTTTGTCTGTGGAAGTTTTTTAAAGGGCTTTCGGAAACCCCAGCATTCCCCGAAATGAGTGCATTCCAACCTAGGCAGTTAAAAGTTCCCCCCCCCCATGGTGTCAGTCTGGGCTGGCCAACTGTTTACTTGTGTTGTAAAGTACCTTGGCTAGTGGAAAGGGTGGAGACCTCAAAGTATTTCAGTAGAGTTAGATGGAGGAAGGAGCAGAGTTCTCCATCAGTGTAGAGTATTTTAGGAGAGTAGCGTAAGATGGAGCAGAGTCCTCCAGCAATGCAGAGGATTCCAGTAGACAGTTGTGGAATTGGCTAAAAACAAAGCAGTAAAGACTCCATACAAATGAGCGGACTGACTCTTGCTAAACCTACAATAGATCTGTTTATCAAATCATTACTTAATTTTGTATTCACTTTTATGATGCTTGGTGTCTATAAACTGAACGGTTGAGTAATCTATTTTTTTTTTTTTTTTTCTTTTTTGCAGCGGAGCTGGAGTTCGTTCAGATAATCATCATTGTGGTGGTCATGATGGTTATGGTCGTGGTAATAACGTGTCTCCTAAATCACTACAAGCTTTCAGCACGATCGTTCATTCACCGACACAGCCAAGGGAGGAGGCGAGAAGAGAACCTGTCTTCGGTAAGGAAGTTCTTTGCAGCCTGTTGCGCATAGGCTTCGGCCAATCGATTCATAAGGACCCAATGTCGGGATTTGATAGCAATTTTGTGTGGTAGATTGAATGAAACCATAGTTGATAGTTAAGTTTTTTGGGTGTTTAGGGTAATGTAATGCTGTTCACAAACATCTGATTTGCGTTGCCGTTACCAGCAATGGCCTTCTGACATTTGTTAGATTTCTTTTGGAGTTTGTATGTGTTCTAAATTCCTGCAGCTTTCCATTTGTTTAATGTCCAGCTCAAAACTCTATGGGTACGGTCATCTTCAAACTCTACCAGTGCTGCGCTCGTGGCATTGGGCAAAATTTTTATTAAAGCTGAACTAAAGTCCGCAGTCAAAAAATTACTATGTAGGTTACCTTTTCTGCAGTGCAAGGGTTACCTGTTCATTTAGTCCGGGGGGGTAAAAAGTAAGTGAAAGTCTTATGCCATGCTCCCGCAGGCTTCCTCCCTGCTTTACAACAAATCGCAGGAAGTGGTTCCTCTATGCCGCTCATTTGGTCATGGTCTCTGTGACGTCCCCATGTAGAATGTAGGACCAGTGATCAGCCGGACTTTGCCCAGTGAAAGTAGGAAATGTTCTGCTGTCAGTGGATGTAACCAATGCCCTATCATTGGTAGTAGTGGGATGAATAGTGCCCCATTGTTAGTGGAAGGAATAGTGCTCCTTCGTTGGTGTGGGGCGAGAGGCTATAGTTGCCCCATCGCTGGTGTGGGGCGAGAGGCTATAGTTGCCCCATCGCTGGTGTGGGGCGAGAGGCTATAGTTGCCCCATCGCTGGTGTGGGGCGAGAGGCTATAGTTGCCCCATCGCTGGTGTGGGGCGAGAGGCTATAGTTGCCCCATCGCTGGTGTGGGGCGAGAGGCTATAGTTGCCCCATCGCTGGTGTGGGGCGAGAGGCTATAGTTGCCCCATCGCTGGTGTGGGGCGAGAGGCTATAGTTGCCCCATCGCTGGTGTGGGGCGAGAGGCTATAGTTGCCCCATCGCTGGTGTGGGGCGAGAGGCTATAGTTGCCCCATCGCTGGTGTGGGGCGAGAGGCTATAGTTGCCCCATCGCTGGTGTGGGGCGAGAGGCTATAGTTGCCCCATCGCTGGTGTGGGGCGAGAGGCTATAGTTGCCCCATCGCTGGTGTGGGGCGAGAGGCTATAGTTGCCCCATCGCTGGTGTGGGGCGAGAGGCTATAGTGATTTCTATCAGAAGTAATATGGTGTCCCATAATTGGTGTCAATGGAAAGAATAATGCACCAAGGGCCAGATGAAGGCAAGCAAAGAGTCACATCCGGCCCTTGGGCTGCAGTTTGGAGACCACTGCCCTAGACCAAGTGTAGGAAACCTTGGCATTCAAGCTATGGTGAAACTACAAATCCCTTGCTGTATTGCAAGACTGACAGATATGGCTCCTAGAGGCAAAGGCATGATGGAGTGCCAAGCTTGCCTATTCCTGCCCCAAGACAAAATGAGCAGTTAGCACCTGCCTGGGGGGGGGGGATAAAAAAAAAATCTAGCCTAGCGTGTTTTTATGGAGGAGGAGAAAATTTGCATGCCCATGTCCATTAAATGTCTCATCTTGCTGTAAAGAGTATCTGACCCGTCAGTCTGTTTCCTGAGTCGGGAACAATCAAAGGTTCATGAGATGCTCATACAGGTGTGTTTTTTTTAATTTGTTGCAGGAAGGAAGCCTGTGGCCTTCGGACAGCACAGTTTCAGGAAACGGTGTAGCAGAGGTAAGATGGTCCACTGAATGCTTTGATCAGAGGTGGGGGGGTCTGCTCAAATGAACGTAAAATGTTATTGACCTAATAGTTATAAACCAATTCAGTCTTTGTTTTTTTGTTTTTTGTTTCCCATACATGGGGGGGGGGGGGGTTAATTGGCATTTTCTGGGAAAGTTATCTCAATGTATTTTAGGTATGTGTAAGATCTTATCAGTGTTAGTGTTTAGCATTGTTTGTATGTATTTTTCTAATGGTATTGAAGAGGGGACATCCTTATGGATACTGGTGGGCTCTGGTTGTTTGACAATCCCATTATCTCATGAAGTCTACCACACACGAGAGGAAGAAGAAATAGACTTCACATTCTTTAACCTAAAAACAGCCACAATGATCTTGTTAGCTGGAGAGAGACCAATTGGCCTGGACTGCTTAGGTTTTGGGTGGCTCCTAACTTGGTGCTTGAACAAGGGTGGCTCCATCCAAGCAAATGCGTTTTTTTTTTTTTTTTTTTTTGTTTTTTTTTTTTTTTTTTTAGGGGAAGTTCTCTCTGTAGAAGGTAATGCCAGGAAGTATTTCATTAGCAAATATCCCTAATGTTGGGTCTCCTTTTTAAAGTGGTTGTAAACCCTTAGGCCAGGTTCGCATATGTGCGCCCGTGGTTTTCAGCTCTGCATCCGGTGCATTTCTGTTCACCGGTTCAGGTGGAATTTTTGCCTGAATTTTTGCCTGAATTTTTGCCTGAATTTTTGCCTGAATTTTTGCCTGAATTTTTGCCTGAATTTTTGCCTGAATTTTTGCCTGAATTTTTGCCTGAATTTTTGCCTGAATTTTTGCCTGAATTTTTGCCTGAATTTTTGCCTGAATTTTTGCCTGAATTTTTGCCTGAATTTTTGCCTGAATTTTTGCCTGAATTTTTGCCTGAATTTTTGCCTGAATTTTTGCCTGAATTTTTGCCTGAATTTTTGCCTGAATTTTTGCCTGAATTTTTGCCTGAATTTTTGCCTGAATTTTTGCCTGAATTTTTGCCTGAATTTTTGCCTGAATTTTTGCCTGAATTTTTGCCTGAATTTTTGCCTGAATTTTTGCCTGAATTTTTGCCTGAATTTTTGCCTGAATTTTTGCCTGAATTTTTGCCTGAATTTTTGCCTGAATTTTTGCCTGAATTTTTGCCTGAATTTTTGCCTGAATTTTTGCCTGAATTTTTGCCTGAATTTTTGCCTGAATTTTTGCCTGAATTTTTGCCTGAATTTTTGCCTGAATTTTTGCCTGAATTTTTGCCTGAATTTTTGCCTGAATTTTTGCCTGAATTTTTGCCTGAATTTTTGCCTGAATTTTTGCCTGAATTTTTGCCTGAATTTTTGCCTGAATTTTTGCCTGAATTTTTGCCTGAATTTTTGCCTGAATTTTTGCCTGAATTTTTGCCTGAATTTTTGCCTGAATTTTTGCCTGAATTTTTGCCTGAATTTTTGCCTGAATTTTTGCCTGAATTTTTGCCTGAATTTTTGCCTGAATTTTTGCCTGAATTTTTGCCTGAATTTTTGCCTGAATTTTTGCCTGAATTTTTGCCTGAATTTTTGCCTGAATTTTTGCCTGAATTTTTGCCTGAATTTTTGCCTGAATTTTTGCCTGAATTTTTGCCTGAATTTTTGCCTGAATTTTTGCCTGAATTTTTGCCTGAATTTTTGCCTGAATTTTTGCCTGAATTTTTGCCTGAATTTTTCTCAAAAAACCCTCAGGACCCTTTTGGACTCTGCACTGCAGCCGCCCAGGACATGTGTGATTTGAGAGCCGGTCACCCTTGCATGTCATGAAAATTGAATGAGGTGAAAACCACATCCAATTCGCACATACAGTATATTGCCAAAAGTATTGGGACACGTGCCTTTTTATTATTATACAGGATTTATATGGTGCCAACAGTTGACGTAGCACTTTACAATATAAAAGGGAGACAATACAGTTATAATACAAGAGGATTAAGAGGGCCTTGCTCAGAAGAGCTTACAATCTAATAGGGTGGGGCAGGTGGTACAGAAGGTTGTAACTGTGGGGAATGAGCTGTTGGAAGTGGTAGATTAGTTGGAGACGTGATAGGCTTTCCTGAAGAGATGAGTTTTCAGGGATTGCCTGAAGGTAGCAAGAGTAGGGGATAGCCGGGCAGGTTGAGGTAACGAGTTCCAGAGGATGGGAGAGGCTCTGGAGAAATCCTGGAAAGCCTTTACATGCACATGAACTTTAACAGTGCCTTAGTCCGTAAGGTTCAATATTGAGTTGGCCCGCTCTTTGCAGCTTATAATGGCGTCAACTCTTCTGGGAAGGCTGTCCACGAGGTTTAGGCGTGGGTCTATGGCTTCTGTGTTGACCATTTGTATTGTTTATGCAAGCCCTCCAAAATAATCTGGATCGTTTTCCTGTAACCCTACAGCACATATACACACCCAGACCCTCGGACAGACTCAGCATCCCACCCTTCCTCCAGCGAGATCGCTTCAGCCGTTTCCAGCCCACCTACCCGTACCTACAGCACGAGATCGACCTTCCGCCCACCATCTCCCTATCGGACGGCGAGGAACCACCGCCTTACCAGGGGCCCTGCACGCTGCAGCTCCGCGACCCCGAGCAGCAGATGGAACTGAACCGAGAATCCGTGCGGGCTCCCCCCAACCGAACAATCTTCGACAGTGACTTAATCGACAGCTCCGTCTACGGAGGCCCCTGCCCGCCCAGCAGCAACTCCGGAGTGAGCGCCACTTCCTACGGCAGGATGGAGGGCCCTCCCCCCACTTACAGCGAGGTCATAGGTCACTACCCAGGATCCTCTTTTTACCAGCACCAGCAGCAAAACATGGGCACGCCCTCCATATTGGAACACAACAGACTACACTTGCAAAGCAATGGTCACGACAGCACATCAATGAGGAGCAAAGATAAGGACAAGCAAAAAGGACAGCTGTTTTAGAGAATTGAGAGGAAAAAAGACAGAACGTAAAAAAAAGAGAAAAACAATTCAATAAACACTGCACTTCTAGCTGGTCCGTCTTTTGTTGTCAGTTCGGCCCTCAATACCACTTTGTTGTGCGTATGTCTGGCAACTTTTTGGGCACCAGAAAAAAAAAAAAAAAAACTTTGAAGGGGAAGTCGGGGTAAAAGGGGAAAGCTTTTTTTTTTTTTTTTTTAATTTTTTTTTCCCTTTTTGTTCTCCTCTTGCTGTATAAATATTTACCTGTTATGTCTGGTTTGAATGCACAAGCGAAAAGCTTGAAAAAATGTTTGTTTAGCTATGTCTTGAAAAAAAATCCTTCAACTCCGTTGCTCTTTTTTTTTTTTTTTTTTTTTTTTTTTTTTTTTTAATTTTAATTTTTTTTAAAGCAGAGCAGCGTATGCTTATTCCTATATACCCCCCACCCAACTTATATCTATATATATTTTTTTTTTCTTAATAGCTCACTTAACATTAAGGAAAACAAATCCTGAAATATTTGCACAAAAAAACTATTTGTTTAAAAGTCTTGCAATATATTATATATATATATAAAAGAGAAAAAGTATGAGTGAGGGGGGAAGTGTATTTTTGTATTCGAAAAGGGCCTATACATTTTTGGGATGTTTGCATCAGAAAAAAAAGTTTTAAAGAGCAAACGGATTTTTTTTTTTTTTTTTTTTGTGGGGGGGTGGGGGGTTTTGTTTTGAGTGCCAACTCAAAAAGTGTGTTGTATAATGGCGAGAGAGAAAAACAGCAGTTTTAGGATTATTTATATAAATATTTAAATTTTGCACTATTTTTTGATATGACTATACCAGTGCTTGTGTTAGAAACAATGTATCAAGTCTACCACAAACAACCCAAAATGGAAAATGACAATTTAAAAAAAGGGATATGTGCAGCGCTGATCGGTAAGGTTATAAAGATGACGATTTTTTTTTTTTTTTACTTTTTTTTTAATTTTTTTAAATAGTTTGGCTGTCATTGTCTTGGGTCGTAACGATGCATTTTTTTTTTAGAATTTTTTTTTAAATTTTTCATCTGGTTTTCAAACTACAACTCGTTGACTTCTATTTAAGTTTTCAAACAAATGTTTTTCTTTTGCCCTGCCTTGATTAAATGTTTTTTTTTGTTTGTTTTTTTTACACACTGTGCATTTTAAATTAAACTGGTTACCTATAGACACTTAAGGAAGCCATTTTATTAAATACCTACAAAAAAAAGCCTTGCCAAATTTTAGTGATGCTGTCACTTTATACATTTATCCCTGCCCACATGGTGGCTACCTCCACTGTTCATAGGTAACTGACTTTTTTTTTTTTTTAAGGGAACAGCTACTTTGCAAAGTTTTTAGTATGGAAGTTTAATTTTGTGGCAGTCGGGGGGAAAAAATGTGCAAAAAAAGAGAAAATTTTCATTAAAAATATCCCTTTTGCAGACGACCCATAATGTACTGTTCAAACATTCCCTATGAGACCAGAAACAGTATTTAGGCCAATTATGAATTTAATTGGAAACGTAATAAATTGCTTTGAGATTATTATTCCTTTGTTTATTTTTTTTTTATTACTTTTTTCATTTTGTATGTTTCCCTGATGGGCGCTACGAATTGGCAGGAAGAATGTCATTGCCGTGTTAGGGTTTTATAAAGGACTTTGAAGGCAATTTTTTTTTGTTTTGTGCGATGAGCACGACCAAAAATTGCCTGCTTAACCTTTTTTAAATCTTGGCATTACTGTTTGGTTATAGCTAACGTGTGGCATTTTCTTCCTGAACTTTATTATTGGTGGTTGCTTGACCAGTTCACACTTTATTTTTTTTATTAATTTTTTTGAGGACTTTGTATGGAACGCTAATGGTTGTGGAACTCGGATGCCCAGAATATTTTGGTAGACTGAGTACATGGTTAGACTCGGAGTAAACTGAGAACCAACAATTTTGTGTGTTCCTCAAGACCTTGTCCTTTTTTAATAGAGCAAAAGATGTTGGCCCAGTTTTGACCACACGGTATTATAAAACTGGTTTTTACTGAAAAATACTTGAAATTCAGTCTCCCAAATCATATGCCTTCTTGCGTTGCCTGCTGTAAAAGCAGAAAAACTTTTTCTAATCTCCGTGATCATTAGTTGGGTTTTCTTTAAGATTTTTTTTTGGAAGGATGAATTGTTGGTTCACTGAGGGGACTATCAATTCATAACTTGGGGATCTAAACCTCAGCATTCACACATTTTCTTGGGCACCTTTTTTAAATACGAAGTAGACACATAGCTCTGTTAGAATTAAGAGCATGACTTTTGTTGCTGCCCCTTGGTGGTAAATAAAAACTTAACACTTAAAACCAAAACACCATTTTGACTTAATACTCAATGTAGGCATGCAAAAATGCACACGGGCCTCCAGGATGGGAGTCGTAATGCTTAAATGTAGTGAATGACTGCTTATGGATGCATTCAGAAGATCAAGTCAACTGATGGTGAACCTTGTTCATGGTTCTGTTGACAACTCAAAATCTAAGTCTGTGGTTTAAAAGATTAGGAATAAAAAAATACAATTTAATAATCAAATTTAAATTTCTAATGTGTTCATAAAGAATCCAGCCCCATTGTTTGTGGGCAGCTCGTTAACTTTGCTTGGACCTTCTTTGGTCCAAGGCAGCAGTAGAAAACAGGCACCTTCACTTCAAGTCAACTGATGGTGAACCTTGTTCATGGTTCTGTTGGCAACTCAAAATCTAAGTCGGTGGTTTAAAAGATTTAAGAATAAAAAAAAAAATACAATTTAATAATCAATTAAACTTAACTTTATATTGTGTTTAATAGGGTATCCAGCTCCAGTGTTTGGGCAGCTTGTCCACTTTTCTTGGACCTCCCTTGGTCCAAGGCAGCAGTAGAAGGCAACAGGCACCTTCACTTTCAAGTCAACTGATAGTGAACCTTGTTCATGGTTCTGTTGACAACTCAAACTCTAAGTCAATTATTTTAAAAGATTCAGAATAAAAAAAAAATTACAATTTAATAATTAAATGTAAACGTCTGTGTCCATGTGTTTGGGCAGCTCTCTGAATTCAAAAAACAATTTAATCAATTAAATTCAAAAATTTTTAATGTTCTAATTTTTTTTTTTTTTTTAGTGTTCTAATTTTCTAAAAATACATTTCTAATATGTTCATAGAGAATCCAGTCCCAGTGTTTGGGCAGCTCTTTCATTTTGAATGGACCTCCCTTGGCCCATCAAGGCAGTAGTAGAAGGCAACAGGCACCTTCGCTTCAAGACGATGAATAGTGAAACTTGTTCATGGTTCTGTTGGCAACTCAGAATCTAAGTCAGTGGTTTAAAAAAATTAGGACTACAAAAATGTAATTGAATATTAAATATTGCATTGCTAATGTGTTCATGGAGAATCCAGTCCCAGTGCTTGAGCCGCTCGCCAACTTCGAATGAACCTCTCTTGGCCCATCAAGGCAGAAGTAGAAAGCAAGCGACACCTTCACTTCAAGTTGATGAATGGTGAACCTTGTTCATGGTTCTGTTGGCAATTCAGAATCTAAGTCAGAATAAAAAAAAAATACAATTTTTAAGAATCAATTACGTTTCTTATGTTTGTAGAAAAGAATCCAGTTCCAATGTCTGAGCAGCTCGCTAACTGCAAATGGACTGCCCTTAGTCCACCAAGGCAGCAGCAAGCGGCTACTTCAAGTCAACGAATAGTGAACCTTGTTCATGGTTCTATTGCCAACTCAGAATCTAAGTCACTGGTTTAAAATGGTTAAGCA